>NW_024103915.1:0-13654 GCF_003945595.2 Pipra filicauda
AAAATGCCACTGAATTTTTTTTTTTTGTTAGTGTAGTTAGGCCAGGACAGGGAAAAAGAGCTGAACATGGACCCTCAGCACTGTATGAGGTACAGTGGGAGATTTTAGGATGTGGCAAAGACAGGAGTGGTTCCAACACCCCTGTCCATACACCAGGTAAATTCTGGGAGGTGTTTCTCACACCCTCTTGGCATTTCAGGAAAGGTGTCTAAGGTACACAATCACCTCATATTTTACTAGGGGTTTACTTCACATTTCCTAATGCAAGTAAAGCCCTTTTTTTTCCCCTGTCAGCACGTCAGCGACTGATAGTCTGAATAAGGAACTCTCAGCCAGGTGGTTTTTAGCCACCTTGTGTTCCTCCCTGTCCTGAACCAAAGAGGGGAAGAGCATAATCTGGACAAACTCCTGGGGTTGTATGTGCTACTACAACCCCCCCAGCACCCGGGGCCAGAGCACAGCACGGACTCTCCACAGTCTCTAGGGTTTATCCTCCTCTCTGTCCTCCCAAAAAAAGTCTGTGTCCCTGCAGAGGTGAAGAGGTGAAAGGCATAGAGAGAGAGGACACAGATTTAGGGTCTCAGCCTGGTGAGCTGTGTCTGTTCATCAGACAACGAGGGGATAATGGCCTTGCAGGAAAGCTGCTCTAGAGAGGAAAGGTGGTTTATACGGGGTGAGGGAGCTGGGGAACACAGGATAGGGGTCCTCATCCAAGGCAGTACAATACGTATGAAGGAGGTGAGGGAAGACAAGTTATTTAAGCCTGACTCAGCAGCTGGGTGTTGCTGAGGGGTGCTGTGGAAGGAGGATGTGTGTTCTGAGGTTAAGTGAGAAGTGGAAGCACGTGGCTGGTGGTGAGGCTTCAGGGTCTGGAG
This sequence comes from Pipra filicauda, assembly GCF_003945595.2. Classification (NCBI taxonomy): domain Eukaryota; kingdom Metazoa; phylum Chordata; class Aves; order Passeriformes; family Pipridae; genus Pipra; species Pipra filicauda. The sequence continues at coordinate 876 of NW_024103915.1, forward strand.
GGTTAGACAATATCTCTGGGAGTCTGGGAACACGTGAATTATGGGATTTTTCAGGATGTTCCAGAGCTTTAAGTGTCACTGGAACCTCTTGTCAGCTGTGCCAGCAGCTGGGTTTTCAGGAGCCAAATGTGAATCCCATACCTCCTCTGCTGGGGCTTTTACAGATCCTTTAAAGCCTTTACACCAGGACACAAGATCCAGTGGAAGAATGAAAATTTTAAAAGCAAACAACATTCTGAAGAAAAAGGAGCCCCAGTAAAGATTTGGCTTGGAAAATTCAATTCAAACTAGCCATTCCCAAATTATCCAAATTAGCCATTTAAACCAGCAAAAAATCTGAAAAATAAATTAAAAGCAGAATATACAAAAATATACCTGTTGTCATTTATGTGACTCTTGTTCTAATCTGTGCAAATGTAACACAATGCACTCTGTAGAACACCGTCTCAATCCAAACTAGATCAATTTACTAAGTTGTTAGTAAATGAAATGCTGAAAAACTCCTTTTGAAAAAGGTCAGAGTAAGACAAAACATGCATTTACCTTCTTTTGCTTTCTGTAAGGAACTAAGGAACAGTGCAGCAGCTTCAGAAAGAGATAAAGGATTTGTGTTTTGGCTTCGTGTTTCTAGAATGATAAAATCACAGATGCATGGTTTGTTAGCATCTGAGGGCATTTCTTTGCTTTGTTCTTTGTTTTATTATTATTTATGTAACTAGAGACACAAGGACAAGAAAATATTGTTATCTCCTTCACTCTGTAACATTCTCTGCTGAGCCTGATAGATAACACAGAAGATATTAGCAATCTTTTTAGGAGGGAGGTTATTTCAAAGTCTCTTTTCTTTTTTTGTATGTTCCTTACTTTGCTACAAAAATCTGTTTCCTCCAAAAGCATTGGCTAGCACAGGTTAATGTTGTCTAATTTTGTAATTTTTTCAGTTCAGCACAATTAATAACTTGACTTTATTTTTTCCCAGTGGAAAAAGCAAGTCAAAAGTACTGATGAGAATCTCACTTAGCAGCCAGGTCAGTCTGGAAATTATGTAAATAAAGTCACACAGGTGCACAAGAATGGAAAGCCACTTTGTCATGGGCTTTTTGGAGAGAAGGAACTAACAAAAGGGGGTTTAATTGCTTCCTTGTATACGATTTCAGGAAAACAAATCGCACAGATTTCTCCCATAACCTGTGGAAGGATCGGTGCATTGCCTGCCCCTGTGCACTGCACTTACCAAGCTGCATCCTGCCATACAGATCCTTCCTCTGGCTCTCCTCTGGGATGAACCGACGCCCCTCTACAAAAGCAGTGGGAGAAGGGTTAAAAACAACCTCCCCAGAGTGTTGGAATTCCTGCTTTACAGTCCCCAAAGTGCTCGTTTCAAAATGCAAAATTACAGCACTACTTCTACAAGCATAAAGTGGGAGGTTGTAAGTCCATCTCAGGGTCTTTCCAAGTCAGGATTAGCCCATCCTGGACCGGAACACTCAGAGACATCCTTTATTCCATAGAACTGGTGTTTCAGCACTTTTCTTTCTTGTATTAACCTGCTGTAGGAACTGCACTTAGGGAGGAATTTATTTTATTTTCCTCCCTCTTTCCTACTCTATGGTCAAGAGCCTTCAATCTCTTTGCTGGACTATAAAGTATTGCCTTTTAAAGTGATATTTCTATTTTAAAAAGTGTAAAAAACCACCCCAAACTAACAAAACAAAGTCACATTTCTTCCTATGCAGCAGTAAGAATAATGCAAAGCTTGGCATAGAAGTAATACAATTCAGTTGAAATAATTAAAAAATAAAAACAAACAAAAAAGTGACAAATTCTTTCTTTTATGAATAGAAATTAATGTCACAAGAACTTCTTTCAGTTATGTTTATGTTTGGAGCCTATATTTATTTTGTGTTGCCATTACTTGTTTTGTCTCCCTTTTACATTTCTCTCAGGATTATGACCTTCATTTTTTTTCTGATTTCAAGGAAGCTATTTTTCTTGCTCTCTTAATACCTACCCTACCTAATAGCTTTTAATTTTGAAACAACAATTCAGAGTGTAATTTATTAAAAATATTAATATTTCTATAGAATTTTGTGGGTTTGAATCGAAGGAAAAAACTCTCTTTGGCTCTGAATTTTATTTTTATATTTAATTGTACTTTAACTCTGGACTAACAGCAGAAACTCAAAATGTCATTTACACCACCTTAATATCACAATATTGATCTAAGTTCCTCTTAGAAGAGGTTGCTTGTGGTCTTAATACCAACTCTGATGCAAAGATGCTTGAAATAAGAATGTGTGTTCTCCTACTGCTTGAGAAGCTGTTTTAATAAAGCCTGAACAGGAATAAAGAAATAATAATTATATCCAGTATGTTTTAAGCCCCCTTTAAAATTATTTCAGGTAAGTAAACTGCTTTTCTAACAGGTTTTACAATGAAGTTTCAAACTCTGCATGTTTTCAGCACTTTCTTCTCTTTTCTCCTTCCAACACTTGCTTTCTTCAGTTTGATTTCTTTATAAAATAATAATAATAATATTGCCAATGCCACTGTATCAGAGACAAGAAGAAATAACTAATTAGCACATCCCTGTAGTCCTCAGAGCTTCTACCTCCACAGCATCCTTAGGATTTACTGCTTGTGTGGAGCCAACATCTCCTCAGAACAGAAAGAGCTCGGGACTTACGTGCACCCTTCAAATAGAGCATGGCCTGAGGAGTCCAGTTTCTCCTTTGGAAATGAGCCTTCACACAAAACAAAAAGAGAAAAGAGGCATGTCAACATTGCATGGCTTTGCTAATTAGTACAAATACTTAGTGGCACCAACCTCTGAGCTCCATGGATGAGGCAGGTCCAGCCTGAGCAGCTCACCTGTGGGGCACTCCAGGAGAACACAACAAAGGATGCTGCCAGGAACAGTGCCAGCCCTGATGCTGTCAGTTTATGCAGCCCCTGTGCACAACAAAGAGCCAACGAGGCACAGGAAAGGACTTTCAGACTTTCAGACCCGTAGATCCTCTCAACTTCACATCTAAATGTGAGGGTGTTTCCCTTTGTTGCTGCCTTCCTGCCAAACCCCCTCTTGCTCAGTGGGTATTTCAATGCACACTGCTCTGATCAGAGGATGGATGTTAAAACAAACATGCTTTATTCTCTTCAGTCAAACTCATTGTAAAGGTGAGAACTGCCATCAAGGCAAGTATCTTTTGTGTTCCTATTTGCAAAGACGTCAGATCCTCCAAAAATGAGAATAATGTACAAACTGAGGGGAAAGATGGTATAAAGTCTACCTTGATTTTACCAAACCTTAGACAACAAGCAAATGTGTCATTCCAAACAAACAAGCCAACCAACAAGGAGACCAAATCACTACTTCTCAAGTTCAAAAAGGAGTTTTTAAACTTATCATCCTATTAACATCAACCATGATTACACACATGTCATGAGATTTTTTTGATTCTTGGAGCCTGTCCACTGGTGCAGCACATGCAAATGAAAGCACCAAGCGTGAATCCTCTGTGAATAAGTTGTATCTCTGCTTGTGCTCACAGACCATGTTGTTATTCATGTGTTGAGTACAGTGATGGGCAATAGAGAGCATCTGACACTATGATTTAATCCACCGTGGTTTATTTCATCCTGGTTATGTTCTTTTCTTAGTGCAGTTGTTTCAAGAACACTAAATAGATCTATTTATATGTTTGCCTCAGGTTATTTTTAAGGTAAAATCATTAAGTCCCTCTGCAGTTCCTAAATATTGCATTCACATGAAAAAAACCCATAAATTGCAAGCTAAATGTTTCCTGCACACTAAAAAAAAAATCTCACTTACCTTCATACTTATCTCAGCAGCAAACCTTCAGTCTTCTTTTCTTGGGATAACGTGTCACAAGATCTCCTACGTGTTCAGGGGTCCCTTTTTAAACCTTTGGAGTGCAGGTGCCCTCCCCTTTCGTGGCAGGGCGGAGGAGTCTGAAGGGATCTCTTGTCAGCCCTGTAGATGGAGAAGTAGAAGGTCTGATGACTCCTGAGGGAAACCTGTAGTCTTGCAGGAAGTCATGACTGAAATGATTGAAAGACGGATACACTTGGAGATGCACCCCATTAACCAGGTGAATACCCTCTGAATACATCAGCCCTGTGCATCTGCAGTACGTCACCCTCTTGCTGGATGATCAATAATCACAGGCAGAGCGGATATTAATATGGATGATGAGTGTTTACCCAGGATAGTCTAACTTATATCAGTTTACTATCCATTGTGGGAGCTGGAAAAGTTGGTAAGTTACTGGCCAGTCATAACGTGCCAGCATCCAGAAAAAAAATGACTTATCCAGTGTCACTAGCTTGAGGTTATTCCTGGCATACATTTCGAGGAAGCAGTCTCTTGTTTGATTCTCTAACCATCTCTTGCATCTATTTTTCTTACACACAAGCAAAAATGCAAGGCCGAATAATAATAAAAAAAAGGAACCAAACCCTGAACTCTTAATAGTCAAAAACACTTTTCTGTCTCATGGACTGGGTGGAGTAAAAGCTCAGACCATGGGCTTGAATAGGTCAAACAGCAGAGCAGTAAACAGAAAAAAGGCAGGAAGCAGGGATCAGAGAAGCCACTTCCAGAAGCTACTTCTGAGTGATGGTTGGACTCACTGCAGTCATGGACAGTGGGTTTGGTCCTCGGGCAAAGAGCTTATCATGCTCGATGCCTGGCCTTGCTTGCTCCATCTGTCCTCCTGCCTTTTTTTCTCTGTAAAATAGGAGATGGAAGCAGAAGGGGAAGCAAAGCAAAGCAAAGAGGGAGCTAGAAATTGACTGCTTAGAATTTTCCTGCAGCAGCCTCACAAACAGGGCCAGCCTGTGGCGTAACAAAAATCCAGGTGGGCCCATACGTGTGACAAACACTTGCTCTGGATGTCTGTGGAGTCTGAGGGAGGAGTGTGCACACAGGCACTGCCACAGCCTGCTCTGAGCTTCTCCCTGGCGTGATGTGTCCTTGGAGACTCCTCTGAAGAACACTGTTAGTGGAGGTGCCATTGCTGTCCAGGTTTTTGGGGGGATATCACTCTGTTCTCTGCTCATTGGTTCATTGAATATACAGAATTAGCATTAGTTGCAGTTCACTTTGGTATAGACACAAGAAGCAAGAAGTTCAGGTTTTGATCTCAAGCAGCTCTTGTGATGGCTGGGAGATGCTGTTTTACCTCTATCCTTTTTAAAAGGCCATGCCATGATGCATCCTAGCCAGCAGTGAGGATTCTACTTGCATCTACTTCAGTGGAAAGTATGTTTTCCCTGCTCTTTTCCTCTTGCCTTGGCAGATCGGAGACATTTCCTGATGATGTTTAACCCTTAGCCTTAGAAGGGAACTATGCATTGCATCCAGGAGACATTTAACATGCAGAGACTTGGAAAAGGTAAAACTACTCACCTATTCCCTTCTGAAGTGACTTTAGATCTTCTCTTTATGCACAGACCACAGGACCAGAACCAAAACATTCAGCTGAGCCTGTGAAAATTAACCCCCTGCCTTCGGTATCAGTCACTGTGAAGCATATTCTCTTCATGAGGGTTCTCCTTGTGATAGAAAAACCAGAATGGGTTTGGCACTGAAAATAAACACTGCTTTTCCTGCCACTGGAATGAGACAAGGCAATGCAAAACAAACTGGGAAGACAGCCAGCTGAGCCCCTCCTGTTGGAACTGGGGAGAAGAGGAAGGGAATGGGAGGCATGGAGAAAGGTTTATGTTGCTACCACACTGCAGAAAGCAACTTCAGCTTTATTTGTTTGTGACCACTTTGCAAAATCTGAGCTGCCCTGAGCTGGTGTTGCCAGTCTCTCTCTCTCTCTTCCAAACCTGGCTGTATTCCCATAGTCCCACTGGCCTCCTCGTAGAGACTGGGGTTTGTTTGAGGCTGCCTGGAGGGACCAGGGAGCTGAACTGGACAAGTCCAAACCTGAACTGGGTTATGGTGGGGTCAGGTGACTGTCAGCTCAAGACCAAATGCGGGATCTTGACAGCATCATCTTAAATTAAATGGTTTTAGTGCTGTACCATCAGATGCTTCAGTGGCACCTCTGAAGGTGTGTGTGTGTCTTCATTGCCTTCAAACAGCATTTTGCACAGACAACATCAGGTGCAATGAACCCAACCCCAAATTTCATTTCCATATTTTTTTTCAAAAGGTTTTTATTTTTTACCTTAAGTTCTCTGTGCCTTTGTGACTTAGGGCTCTATATTAATTTATTTTTACTGTGACCAGTGACTCCAAGTTGCTTTGGTGTTTCAAAAAGGAGAGTGTTTGCGTTCACAAGATGAATGTGGATGTGTATGGGCATATGTGAGCTGGTACTCCTGGAAAATGAAGTGGCCTATAATTGGGTTATGGATCATAAAACACTAAAAAACTGCAGCACTTCAGGATGATGAGCTCTACACGAAACACTCATTGTCAGTGCTGCCATTTCTCAGCTGATTCACGTAGAGGAGGAAGTGGCTTTGGCATGTAATCAATACCCTGAGTGAGAGAAGTAGAGTGAAGCTTGTTATAGCCAGCACGACCCCTTATTAGAAAGAAAATAACCTATTCTTATTCCTAAAGACAATCTAAAGGGCAGGGAATGCATATCCTGACACTGCAAATGATAAAAAGCCAATTTCTGGGATTGAAGTTCAGTGCTGAGGTGAGTGAAAAAGTTCCCCTGTGGTGGAGTTTTGACTGCTGGGGTCAAACCTGCATCACTGACTTGTGTCGTGACTGTGTTCTTTCCCAAATATTGCCCTAAAAATACAGGCTGCAGTCACTGGGCCTGTATATTTTTAACTGCTGGTAAGGGCACCAGTGATCCGTGGCTTGCCTTTGAGTAAGAGGTGTAGCTGTTGTGTGTGGGTGGCCAGGAGGTACGTCAGCAGATACGATATTCTGATGCTGTCAAGGTACAAATCTCCTGAAACTCATGACCTTTGTTTTGTGTTTATTCTCATTTCCTTTGTTCTTTCCTGCTAGTTTGTTAACCCTCTGAGAAGTAAATCTCACTTCTGTCTGGCACCTGAGCAGCACCTAGAACAGGGGTAGTTGTGGCTCCTACAAACCACAGCATCTCAAAAGGTTGTGAAATATCATGGCAGAGTCTGCAAGGCAGGGAATTGCAAACAGAATTTTGCATTTAATTTGCAGTAAGGGGATTTAAGTTGCATAGTGGGGTGAGCTTTCTACCAATAGCACAGCCAAATACAAATAGGCTGTCTGGGAAGGCTGTGGATTTGTTGTCACTGAGAAACTCAGAGAATAGACGAGCCAACCCCATCTTAGGACTCACTGGTAAAATGATTCTGCCCAGGCACATTGTGATGAACTGTATGGCCTCTTAACATCCTCTTTGGGACTGTTTTTTTGTGTTTCTGTCGCCTTCCAAAGCTGACTCTGGACTTTAACCCCTCACACATCCCACTCAGACTAGGGGGAAGTTCTATTGATTGAGCAAATAGAACTTCTTGTAGAACCTATTGATTGAGCAAATCTCATCTACAATCCATTCATACATTTTATGTCAGCCATTTTAAGTCACACTGGCATGGTTTGAGATAGCCCCAAAAATCCAATTCCCTAGCTCCATTCCCCCTCCCACATCTCAACCTAATGTGAGATGGGTTTTTCCAGACAAAACACACCAGACTCAAAGGGGGGGAAAGGGAATATATTACAATGACTGTACAAATAAATACCATATCACATTATACACACGATCACAACTATCTCTACCATGACATATAGTATTTACAATGGATCAGATCTCTTCTCCCCTCCAAATAAAAGTCCAGGAGGGAAAGAAGGACAGATCCCTTCCAGTCCTTAAGCAGCAGCATCTTCTAAGGCAGCGATCTGTCTGTCCTCTCCACATGCAGCAGCTGATAGCTGGCTTTCTGCCAGCACTCACGAGGGAGGTATCCAAGCTCCCTCGGCCCCCTTGACGCAGGCAAAGGGGTCTTCCGTGGGCTTCGTAACCCCAGACAAGGTCGTTTCACCACGTCATATCACGAGCACAGGGGGGTCTTCGTGACGGTCTGGTATCTCTTGCAGGGCCTCTGTGCCCTGTCTCTCAGGCTGCCACCGTGGCAGCAGTGCAAGGGGGGGAGAGCCAAGGTCAACTCCCCCCGCATTCCATCTGGCCGTCCCGGTCCAGCTCCGGGACGTCTCTTGAGCTTCTCAGCTCCTCTCTCTCTCTCCAGTGCTGCATGTCTAAAGCTCTTCTCCTAAATAGGAGTCCATCTCCCTCTTTTCTCAGAGGGATCTCAAAGGAGTTTGGGGGGTCTGGTATCAGTCTTACCCCCAGAACTCTGTCTCTCAGCTGCTCTCTCTCTCTCTCTCTCTCCTTTTCCAGGAGTCTTCTCTGTGGTGCTGCATGTTGTTTCTGCTGCTCCTCCGGTTCAGGTCTTATCTGTCCTGGCTCTCTGCCACCGTTTCTCTGGTCAGTGCCGGCTGCTGCTCTGCGCCCATGGAGAAAACATCTCCCGGCATAACTACAGACACTTAGTCCAGTCTAAGACTGTTCCAGGTCTTTGCAGTCCCCCCCCAACCAGGGGCTGGGGGGCCCCAGAGGCCCCAAGGGGCTCAGAGCCCCCTCCTCGTGGCTCTACAACATGACCACCTCTCCAACAACAACCAAACTACAACTCATCTCTTCCAGTGAGCTTGGGATATGTTTACATTTCTGCAGGAGCGCCCATTGGGCAGAACTTCAAAACTTCCAGGGGTTTCCACCCCTTGGGGTCTACCACTTTTTTTTAGCCTCTGGGGGAAAACAAAATTCAAACCACTACACACACAAACATGTTCTTCAGTATTATTTTTCAGAATAGGCCCTAACTTACAGAATCATAGAATAGTTGGGGTTGGAAGACACCTTTAAAGTTCATCTAGTCCAACATCCCCTGCAATGAGCATCCTCAACTCCTCTGGGAAGTTGTATTTCCATGGTGCAGCTCTGAAGGGATGTAAACCAGGTGCATGATTACAGAGGCCATAAGTTGCTGGCCCAAAATTTATCCAGCTACTCTGTTGCACATTCAGCACCAGAAATACGTGTATATTTGATTCCAGCACTACTACATAGTTGCTAAAGCTGCTTTCCTTCTTTTCTCTGTACTGCATGAGAAGAACTGTGCTAAAAAGTACTTGAGGTACAGAACAAGCTGTAGAAAAGCCAGTCTGTTGGGGATCATGGAAATGTCTCACACAAGAGAGGTAACAGAGCCTTTGTTGAGGACTACAGTGTGATCAGTGCCCAGGCCCAGGCACTACTGTTTGCAGAAGCACGTTTATGAAAGAGAAGAAAGTTCAAGGGATAATTGTAGGTAAAAGTAAAAGTTCAATATGTTATGTGGGGTGAGAGATGTTTGAAAGTTTCAGGAAAGAGTAGAATTCACAGTGTAAAGACCACAGAAAGAGGTATTACTTCTGAAGTTCAGAGAACCATAAGATGGTACAACACTATTTTTTATCAGCAATGGACAAGTCTGGGGCAAACACCAGGAAATAGAGATTAGCTGAGAAAGAGTTTTTTCCGGTTTTCAAGCTGGAAAAGAGATCTGACTATCTAAGTATAACAGAGTATACAACATAACAGGGGCTCTACAGCTCTTCAGATAGGCAGGTCTGAATGGATCTTGCAGGACTTACCTTTCTGCAGTGACAGAATCACTGAAGGCCAAGGAGTCATCTGACCTTTTCTTCCACTCCCATGAACTTGGCAAAGAGGATTTTTGTCTTTGTCAAGAAGTTACACAGTTGGGCTACAGAACAGGCTGAGCACTGCTCATGTGTTACACACACTTGGCTGAGCACATTTGTCACTGCTGGATGACAGTACCAAGTTTCACTTTTATTTAACAGTTTTCCCACAAAACAGGGGGGAACAGCAATGTTGGCTCACTTCCACATTTTGGGTTTTAACCACAAAGAACTTGTGAGAGCACTTCTAACATTTTTTTTCTAGGAGTGGTGTCATTTCCCCAAGTGCCTGGAGAAGTCTGATGGGTTGTGCAGTTGGTAGGTACTGGACAGGCAGTAGTCCCAAAACAACACTCTATTTCCAGCTATTTACACAGCACATACCTAAAGATCCACACTGTTAAAATGCAAATTGGGTTTGATAATTTAATACTAAAAAGAGGAGTTGGTTAAGGATCCTATTATTATATTATATTATATTATATTATATTATATTATATTATATTATATTATATTATATTATATTATATTATATTATATTATATTATATTATATTTTTTTTTCACAGAACCAAGGGCAGAGCAGGGAGTTAGCACAGAGACTCTTTAATACACCATAAGCTCAAGAGGCTTCAACACTTGTCTTCCTTTCAGAAGTGGTAAGAGCCATGAAATTTATAATTTCTGTATTCTCTTCAATAACTGTCATGGAGAAATTAGGAGAGATCTGCTCCTGCATGGAATTTTGCTGTAAGTGGGAAAAGTAGGAAGGAACTGCTGATAAAAATGGGAAACATCCCAGGAACCTCAGTGGAGACACAGCAAGAAGCTATACCATGATTTTCCTCGCTGTTTTAAAAAATAAGTGCAGGAGAGCAGCGAGACTTCAAGGCATTGAAATTACAAGCAATTAATTGAACAGCTGCAGGTGAGATGTGAGAAAAAAAGTAAAAAGGGTGGAAAGCTGGAGCCTGATGCTTGATTAACACCTGGTTGCAGCTGGTTGTCCCTCTCAGCCTGAGAGCTGAGTGGCAACAATTGTACCTTATTAAAGGTGATTTTCCAGCCAGTGGGAAATTGGCTTGGGTCATTTAAATACTGAAGTTCAGACAGCTACTCCTGCTCAGAGAACAGATAAAATAGCTGTGTTATTTCTCCCAGAGAGTAACTGAAGTTATTTTTCCACATGCTTGTGTAAGTATAAGGGGCTTTGTTTTGTTCTTTGTGTGATTTTTTTTTTTGTTTGTTTGCTTTTTCTGAGGCGTTGCAAGTGACATCTAAATAAACATTGCAGATAAAAAGTCTAGTAACCTTTAGTGGAGTGTTACATTTATCTGCTTGAAGGTTCCTGTATATTCAGAGAACATACCTAAATCTAACTGCAGTGCTTTTTGGAGTTTTTCTTTTTAAGATAATGCATCTAATTTTTAAAGGTAATGCACTTCTAATAACATGTCTCTAATATAGGAGACTGCTCTGCTTTCCTGGTATTTATTTTTAAGGAGTAAATCTTTTAAAACAGACATAATTAAAAGCAATCTCTTCTCTATTTTTTTTACTGAGCTTCATACTATTGGTTTTTTTTAAATATTTTTGTGAGTAAGGGCACATTCGTTAAGATAAGTGTTACCACTTGCAGAAACAACAATAGAAAAATATTCTTGGGTATCTTGCCTCTGCATATATAAAACCAAGTTGCTGCCATGCAGGCAGCTTGTAATAAACCAATTTAAGTAGAACACTGAGTATTTATGTTCATTGCAATCTAGATTAATAAACACTTACACACGATTTTATTCCTTGCTTCACAAGATTATACAAGTGGCAATTCTTGTGTTATATGCCAGTGAATCATGTTGCTGTTTTGGGGAAAGGAATTAGTTTTTCTACCTTAAAGAAAAGCAGGGATCTAACTTCTTGGGAAGGGGGGGTTTCTTTGTTTCATTTCTTGATGCAGAGTTTGAGTAAAAAGACCCAGTTCAGTGAAATCTATATCCTTGTAGAGGCAAATTGGTGTTTGTACCGTGCAGGGACAAGGGGTTTGGTGTTCTCCCTCTGCAGAAAACCACATCAGTCCCTCTCACACTTACTGCCTGTAACAGAAGGCTGGGCTATGATGGTGCTGCTCTGACAGGCTGGCTGTGAGTGAAACCCTACCTTGGACTCTCTGAGGATGCTTTCTGTTGGTTAGGGATGTGACACAGTTAACATACACTGAACTCTTCACTGCTTCCCAGATTCTTACTTTAAAAGAAGTGTTGTGTTTTGTTTTCTGTGGGATTTTTCTGTTTGCTTGTGTTTTTTGTTCTTAAACATTATGTACAATCTTGTGGAGAAACAATACTTTCAGAGCTGAGGAGCTGAAAATGTTAGAGTGGGAGAAAATATTTAGCTGCAGTATTGGGTGCAAAATATCACTTAAAATCTGATTCTTGGGAGGTTCAGCTAGCTTCATTTGGGATGTTATTATTTAACAACATCTCAATGTCACAGGTAAATTCCAATAGTATTGCTTGTTTTCCTTTAATTTCTTTCCAGTGACAAAGATTTGGTTAAAAGATCTGTTCCAGGCCAGTTGGGTTACACTGACTGGTGGATGGCCTTTCTCAGTGCTGGTGTTTCAGGATGGGGTTTTTTTGTGGGGGGGATAAGAAACTCTGAGTGAATTCTGCTGTGGGACAGTGTCCAATGAAAGCTCCCACATGCTCAGTTCAGGGAAGGTGGTTGCAATTCTCCAGGGTAGACATGGAAACCTCACTTGAAACGTGGCAATGCACCTATTTATATAAAAACTGTGGTCATACATTGATGAGGACATCTAAAGGTGAGCAGATGGAAGTCAAAGTTCATTACTTGCAGTGTTGATTGGTATAAATATTAAACAACTGTTGACACCAAATATGAAATTATAACTGTTGCTCTAAAATTAATTCCCAGCAAATCTAGTGTCTGAAATAGTGAAAATCTGATTGTTAGTCTGTGGTGTTGTGTTTTTTTGTTTGTTTGTTTTTTTTTGTTTTTTTTTTTTTTGTTTGGTTTGGTTTTTT
>NW_024103916.1:0-13565 GCF_003945595.2 Pipra filicauda
TGTCACCTCCTGTCACCCCCTGTCACCCCCTGTCCCTTCTTGAAACCAGGGACACCTCCTGTCACCCCCTGTCCCCTCCTGTCACCTCCTGTCACCCCCCAAACCCAGGGTCACCCCCTGTCACCTCCTGTCACCTCCTGTCACCTCCTGTCACCCCCTGTCACCCCCTGTCACCCCTCCTGTCCACAACCCCCCCTGTCCAACCCCCCCCTGGTCACCCCTGGTCACCGTCTGTCACCCCCTGTCACTCCCTGTCCCTTCCTGTCACCCCCTGTCACCCGCCCCCCCGGCCCTGTCACCGTCTGTCAGCCACGCCGCCCTGGCACCCCCTGTTCACCAAACCCTTCACCTCGGTCACCACCCCAAACCCGCCCTGTCAACCCACCCCCTGTTCAAACCCCCCATGTCACCAGCCCCCCCTGTCCACCCCCTGGTCACCCCCCTGGTTCCTGTTCGACTCTGTCACCCCCCCTGTTCAACCCTACCCCCCTGTCACCCCCCTGTCCCACCCGTCTTGTCACCACCCCCCCCCCCGCTGTCACCCCTTTTGTTCACCGCCCCTGTTCACCCCCCCCCTGTCCACCCCACCGACCCCCCCTGTCAACCGCCTGTCACCCCCCCTGGCACCAATAAACCCCCCCAGCCCCCCCCCGTGTCTGTGGCTAACCTACCCAACCCCACTAACCAAGCGTTGGTCACGGGCCGGTGGCCCCCGGCGGGTCCGGCTTGGTCCGGGCTTGTCCCCGGCTCGGGGACACGAAGGGACACGAAGGGACACGAAGGGACACAAAGGGACACGAAGGGACATTGGCCCCCCGGGGACACCGCGGGGGGGGGACACACACCTGGGGATGGGGGGGGTGGGGACACTGGAAAGGGGGGGGTTTGGGGACACGGGGGAGGGTTTGGGGACATTGGGGAGGGTTTGGGGACATTGGGGGACACTGGGGACACCGGGGAGGATTCTGAGGATATTGGGGACACTGGGAGGGTTTGGGGACGCCGGGGAGGGTTTGGGAGCATTGGGGGATATTGGGGGATATTGGGGAGGGTTTGAGGACACTGGGGAGGGTTTGGGGGGCATTGGGGAGGATTCTGAGGATATTGGGGACACTGGGAGGGTTTGGGGACACTGGGAGGGTTTGGGGACACTGGGAGGGTTTGGGGGCATTGGGGAGGGTTTGGGGACACTGGGAGGGTTTGGGGGCATTGGGGGATATTGGGGAGAGTTTGGGGACATTGGGGAGGGTTTGGGGACACTGAGGAGGTTTTGGGGACATTGGGGAGGGCTTGGGGACACCGGGGAGGGTTTGGGGACATCGGGGACCCCGGGGCCAGGGGGGGTTGGGGACATTGGGAGGGTTTGGGGACCCCGGGGCCGGGGGGGTCGGGGCCAGCGGGCCCTGCCGTTGTCCCCCGGGTTGTCACGGGGACAGGCCACCCCCCCCCCGGCCCCACCCAGGGGACGTCCCTGTCCCCGCGCCCATAAATGGGGGACAGCGGGAGGGGTCGGGCAGTGCCCGGAGGTGACAATGGGGACACGCGCGGTGGCCTTGGGGACGCTGCTGCTGCTGCTGGGGGGTGAGGGGACAGCGGGGGACATTGGGGGACATTTGGGGGGGACATTTGGGGACAAGGGGGGCACTGGGGGCCACGGGGACATTGGGGGGACATTTGGGACACTGGGGGGGACGTTGGGGACATTTGGGATATTGGGGGGACATTGGGGGGGACATCGGGGACATTTGGGGACAAGGGGGGGCACTGGGGGCCACGGGGACATTGGGGGGACATTTGGGACACTGAGGGGACATTTGGGACACTGAGGGAGGGGGGACACGGGGCACAAGGGGGGGGGGACACAAAGGGGGACACACGAGGTGTCCCTGTCCCCGTCCCCGCCCGTGTCACACCCCCCCCGTCCCCCCCAGGACCCGCCGAGCCCGTCCCTGTCCCCGAGCCTTGGGGACAAGCGGCGACGTCGCTGCTGCGGGGGCTGGCGCTGCTCCCCGCGGGGACACGGGACGGGACACGGACACGCGAGGGGACACGGGACGGGACACGGGACGGGACACGGCCCCAGAGGGGACTCTGGGCGTGGCTCCGGGATTTGGGGACCTGGATCCCGACACCCGAGGGGCGACCCCAGGGACCCCCGGGGGGGCGACCCCAAGGGCCGGGGGGGTGGCCCCAGGGACCCTGGGCACGTCCCCAAGTGCCCTGGGGGCGTCCCCAAGGACCTGAGGGGCGTCCCCAAGGAGGGGGGGGGACGTGTCCCCAAGGGGCGGGGACGGCGGAGGCGCGACCCCGGGAGGAGGGGACGGGTCCCCAAGAGGAGGGGACGGGTCCCCAGGGACAGGGGACACGTCCCCGAGGGGAGGGGACACGACCCCAGGATGAGGAGACGGGTCCCCAAGAGGAGGGGACGCGACGCCAGGGCCAGGGGACAGGTCCCCAGGAGGAGGGGACGGGTCCCCAGGAGGAGGGGACGGGTCCCCGAGGGGAAGGGACAGATCCCCGGGGACAGGGGACAGGTCCCCAGGAGGACACGGGGCCCCAGGAGGAGGACACGGGTCCCCAAAAGGAGGGGACAGGTCCCCAAGGGGAGGGGACAGGTCTGCAGGGACTCAGGACACGTCCCCGGGGACGATTCCCACCCCACCAGAGACAGGGGACAGGTCCCCGGGGACAGGGGACAGGTCCCCGGGGACAGGGGACAGGTCTCCAGGGACAGGGGACAGGTCCCCAAGGACAGGGGACAGGTCTCCGGGGACAAGGGACAGGTCCCCGGGGACAGGGGACAGGTCTCCAGAGACAGGGGACAGGTCCCCAAGGACAGGGGACAGGTCTCCGGGGACAGGGGACAGGTCTCCAGGGACAGGGGACAGGTCCCCAAGGACAGGGGACAGGTCTCCGGGGACAGGGGACAGGTCCCCAAGGACAGGGGACAGGTCTCCGGGGACAAGGGACAGGTCCCCAAGGACAGGGGACAGGTCCCCAAGGACAAGGGACACGTCCCCGGGGACGTCCCCCGGTCCAGGAGTGGCCGAGGAGGAGCCTTGGGGACATCGGGGACACCGCGAGCCAGGACACGTCCGGGGCCACCAGGAACAGCGACAGCCACGGTGAGGGGACAGCGGGGACCTCGGGGACACCTCGGGGACACGGAGGGACTTCGGGGACACGGGGGGGGCGAGTGTCCCGCCCTGTCCCTCACCGTGTCCCCTCTCCAGGTTGGGGACACTCGGAGGAGCCGCGGGAGTGGCCGTGACACCGGGGGGGACGTCCCGGGCCCGGGGCGCTGCCACCGTGTCCCCGTGTCCCCGATGTCCCCAACCTGTCCCTGTGTCCCCACCCCGATGTCCCCAACCCGTCCCGATGTCCCCAACCTGTCCCCTCCTGTCCCAATGTCCCCACCCCGATGTCCCCAACCTGTCCCAATGTCCCCAACCTGTCCCAGTATTCCCAACCTGTCCCTGTGTCCCCCCCCCCGATGTCCCCCCCCGATGTCCCCCCCCGTCCCCAGTAAAGGTGGAGCTGCAGCGTCGTGGCTCTTTTTTTTTTCTTGGGGACATTTGGGGACATTTGGGGGGTCGAGGGCGCTGCCGGCTCTTCTTGGGGCCACCTCGAGGTCCGGGGGGGTCCAGGACACCGGTGGTGGCTCTTCTTGGGGACATTTGGGGGTCCAGGTTGGTGGTGGCTCTTCCTGGGACGTTTTTGGGGTCCAGGGCACCGGTGGCTCTTCTTGGGGACATTTTGGGGGTCCAGGGGGGTGGTGGCTCTTCTTGGGGACATTTGGGGACATTTTGGGGTCCGGGGCACCGGTGGCTCTTCTTGGGGACATTTGGGGACATTTTGGGGTCCAGGTTCGTGGTGGCTCCTCTTGGCCCCCCTCCCCCGAGGTCTTTGCCCCTCCCCCCCCATTTTGGGGGTCACTGGTTGCCCCCCGATGTCCCCCCCCTCGATGTCCCCCCCGATGACGTCACGGGGGTGTCCCCGCCCCCTCCCCCCTCCCAGTCGGGCAGGGGGGGCCACGGCGCGAGGGGGAGCCCGGGGGGGGGAGGGGCGGGGTCGGGGGGGGAGGGGTCGGGGTCGGCCCGGGGGGGTCACCCACCCCGAACCCCCACCCCCCCCCCCCCCGCCCCCCCGGGGGGTGGGGGCCCTGGGGGGGGGAAGGGGTCGAGGAACGACGTCCGGACATTCCTGGGGGGGGGAGGGAACAAGGGGGAGGGGTCAGACCCCAGTGCCCCCCAGTGCCCCCCAGTGCTCCCAGTGACCCCCCAGTCCCTCCCAGTACCCCCCAGCACCCCCCAGTGCTCCCAGTGCCCCCCAGTGCCCTCCCAGTAACCCCCAGTGCCCTCCCAGTCCCTTCCAGTGCCCCCCCAGTGCTCCCAGTGCCCCCCCAGTGCCCCCCAGTCCCTCTCAGTCCCCCCCAGTGTCCTCCCAGTGCCCCCCAGTCCCTCCCAGTGCACCCCAGTCCCTCTCAGTGCCCCCCCAGTGCCCCCCCCAGTGCTCCCAGTCCCTCCCAGTATTTGGGGGGGTCCTTACCTGTCACTGGTCCCGCTGACTCCGGCGCAGCACTGGGAGCACTGGGAGCACTGGGGGAGCACTGGGATGGCACTGGGAGCACTGGGAGCACTGGGAGGGCCCCCCCGGCTCTTAAAGGGGGGTGGGGGAGGGGCTCGGACCGGTTCGGGGGGTCCCCGTGGGCTGGGAGGGGGCGAGGCCGGGACCGGCCGTACTGGGAGCACTGGGAGCACTGGTTTGGTGGTGGTGAGGGGGGGAGGGGCCCTTCCCCTCCCCCCGCGGTTCCGGCCTCGCCCCTGGGGTGGGGGAGGGGCCACCTGGGGTTCAGGTGAGGCCGTGGGGGGGGGGGCGGGGCCTCTTTGGGGTCAAACTGGGCCCTTTTGGGGTCAAACTGGGTGATGTCCCCACCCCTGCCCAGTTACCCCCAGTTGCCCCCAGTTGTCCCCATCCCAGTGTCCCCAATCCACTCCCAGTTTGTCCCCAGTGCTCCCAGTTTGTCCCCAGTGTCCCCCATCCCATTCCCAGTGTCCCCAATCCACTCCCAGTTTGTCCCCAGTGTCCCCCATCCCATTCCCAGTGTCCCCAATCCACTCCCAGTTTGTCCCCAGTGTCCCCCATCCCATTCCCAGTGTCCCCCATCCCAGTCCCAGTTTGTCCCCAGTGCTCCCAGTTTGTCCCCAGTGTCCCCCCGTGGGCAGGGACCAGTCCCACCAGTTCAACCAGTACCGGGACACAGCCGGGGTCACCTTTGGGGTCACCTTTGGGGTCACACTTGGGGACGTTTTGGGGACATTTTGGGGTCCCATTTGGGGTCATGGACGAGTCCGGCGCCGGCTCCAAGGACTTTATTGGGATTGGGGGCTCCGGGGGGCTCCCGAGGGATCCGGATCCCCCCTATTTCCTGCACCCCCCGCAGCCGGAGGGGTCGGATCCTTCCCTGGATCCCTCCCTGGATCCTTCCCTGGATCCGTAAGATCCCGTCCCGGAGGTGGATCCGGCCCCGGACCCCGATCCCGGGTTGGATCCCCCCCCGGAGGGGCCCCGTCGGACCGGGATGTACCCCCCGATCCGGGCGGGATCCCGCAGCCCCGGCACAAACGGGATCCCGGGATTCTTGTACCCGGGGCGCTGGACACCCCCCGAGGATCCCGGCCCTCCGTAGGATCCCGACCCTCCATAGGATCCCGGCCCTCCGTAGGATCCCTGTCCACCCCCATAGGATCCCGACCCTCCATAGGATCCCGACCCTCCTCCGTAGGATCCCGGCCCTCCATAGGATCCTGATCCACCCCCATAGGATCCCGACCCTCCATAGGATCCCGACCCTCCTCCATAGGACCCTGACCCTCCGTAGGATCCCTGTCCACCCCCAGAGGATCCCGGTCTTCCAGAGGATCCCGACCCTCCTCCATAGGATCCCTGTCCACCCCCGTAGGATCCTGGTCTTCCAGAGGATCCCGATCCGCCCCCGTAGGATCCCGACCCTCCATAGGATCCTGATCCGCCCCCGTAGGATCCCGGTCTTCCATAGGATCCCGACCCTCCTCCGTAGGATCCTGACCCTCCATAGGATCCCTGTCCACCCCCAGAGGATCCTGGTCTGCCCCCATAGGATCCTGACCCTCCTCCGTAGGATCCTGACCCTCCATAGGATCCTGATCCGCCCCCGTAGGATCCTGGTCTGCCAGAGGATCCCGACCCTCCGTAGGATCCCGATCCGCCCCCGTAGGACTCGGGTAGTCCGTAGGATCCCGAGTTGTCTCCGTAGGATCCCGAGTTGTCTCCGTAGGATCCCGAGTCATCCCCGTAGGAATCCAGGCCCCCGTAGGATCCGGATCCGCCTCCAGCTTGGGATCCGTTGCCTGATCCTGATCCTGATCCTGATCCAGGTCTGCCCGATCCAATTCCCCCCTGGGATCCGGGTCTGCCTGATCCGGGTCTGCCGGATCCAGGTCTCCCCAATCCCGGTCTCCCTGATCCAGGTCTCCCTGACCCGGATCCAATTCCCCCCTGGGATCCAGGTCTCCCTGACCCGGATCCAATTCCCCCCTGGGATCCAGGTCTGCCTGATCCAGGTCTGCCCGATCCAGGTCTGCCCGATCCAGGTCTGCCCGATCCCGGTCTCCCCACTTCGGGTCTCCCCGATCCCGATCCGCCCCCGTAGGACCCGAGTCCGTAGGATCCCGAATCGCCGGAGGATCCCGATCCCCCCCCGGAGGATCCCGATCCGCCTCCTGAGGATCCCGGTCTGCCCCCGGAGGATCCGGAGCCTCCGTAGGATCCCGATCCTCCATAGGATCCTGATCCGCTTCCATAGGACCCCGATCCGCCTCCCGAGGATCCCGGTCTGCCCCCGGAGGATCCCGATCCCCCGTAGGATCCCGAGTTGCCCCCGTAGGATCCGGGATCTCCGGGATCTCCGGGATCTCCGGGATCGGTGTCCGTGTCCCCCCCCCGCTGGGGGCTCAGAATTCCCGGGGGGTCCTTGCAGGGATCGACCCCCGCCGGCAGCGGCTCCAGCCGGGACCCGGAGCCGGAGGCGCAGCGGACGGAGGAGGCGGCTGGGGGGACCAGTACGGACCAGTTCAGACCAGTACGGACCGGTATGGACCAGTACAGACCAGTATGGACCAGTATGGACCAGTAACCCCCATCTCTGTCCCATCCATCCCAGTCCAACCCAGTCCCTCCCGGTTCCCATCCCTGTTCCCGTCCCAGTCCAGCCCAGTCCATCCCAGTTCCCATCCCAGTCTCTCCCAGTCCATCCCAGTAACCCCCCATCTCTGCCCCGTCCATCCCAGTCCATCCCAGTTCCTCCCAGTCCATCCCAGTTCCCATCCCAGTCTCTCCCAGTCCATCCCAGTAACCCCCCATCTCTGCCCAGTCCATCCCAGTCCATCCCAGTTCCTCCCAGTCCATCCCAGCCCATCCCAGTCCACCCCAGTCCCCATTCCAGTCCACCCCAGTCACCCCAGTCCCTCCCAGTCCCCATATCAGTCCATCTCCGTCCCTCCCAGTCCCTCCCAGTCCCTCCCAGTCCCTGTCCCAGTTCACGTCCCCACAGCGTCCCTCCCGTCCTAATCCCGGGCCCTCCCAGTTTATCCCAGTCCTAATTCCAGGCCCTCCCAGTCCCCCTCCCAGTCTATCCCAGTCTATCCCAATCCCCCCAACCCCCCTCCCAGTCTGTCCCAGTCTATCCCAGTCCCCCCAATCTCCATTCCAGTGCCCCCATTCCCTGTCCCAGTCTCTCCCAGTACCTCCCAGTCCCCCTGTTCCTCCTCCCAGTCCCCTCCAGTGCCCCCAATCCCCCTCCCAGTCCCTCCCAGTCCCTCCCAGTGCCCCCAGTCCCCCTCCCAGTCCCTCCCAGTCCCCCCAATCCCCCTCCCAGTCCCTCCCAGTCCCTCCCAGTGCCCCCAGTCCCCCTCCCAGTCCCTCCCAGTGCCCCCCAGTGCCCCCAGTCCCACCTGGGGTCCCTCCCAGCAGCAGCAGGAGGAGGAGGAGGAGGGGCCGCGGGGGCGGGGCCATGGCGGGGCCACCTGAGGGCCACCTGAGGGCCACCTGAGGGCCACCTGGGCCAGGGGACACCTTAAATAGCGCCCGGGGGGGCGGGGCCTCCGAGGGAGGGGGAGGGGCCGGGCCACGCCCACCCCAAAACAGCCCCTGAGTCACCGGGATTGACCCGCTTGGGGGGGGGAGGGGGCACCTGGACACACCTGGACACACCTGGGGGGCACCTGGATACACCTGGATACACCTGGGGCAACACCTGGGGGCACCTGGATACACCTGGACACACCTGGGGGGCACCTGGATACACCTGGATACACCTGGATACACCTGGATACACCTGGATACACCTGGGGGGCACCTGGATACACCTGTATACACCTGGGGGGCACCTGGATACACCTGGGGGGCACCTGGATACACCTGGATACACCTGGGGGGCACCTGGATACACCTGGATACACCTGGGGGGCACCTGGATACACCTGGATACACCTGGGGGGCAGCTGGGGTACACCTGGACACACCGGGGGGGGCATCTGGATACACCTGGACACACCTGGACACACCTGGGGGGGCACCTGGATACACCTGGATACACCTGGGGGGCACCTGGATACACCTGGATACACCTGGGGGGCACCTGGGGGGCAGCTGGGGTACACCCGGGGGGCACCTGGATACACCTGGACACACCTGGGGGGCACCTGGATACATCTGGATACACCTGGGGGGCACCTGGATACACCTGGATACACCTGGATACACCTGGACACACCTGGACATACCTGGGGGGCACCTGGGCACACCTGGGGTACACCTGGATATATCTGGAATACACCTGGGATACACCTGGGATACACCTGGGGGGTCACTTGGCTCGCGTGGTCCCTTTTTTGGGGGGGTCAGAGGTCACCTGTCCCCCAAAATGAGGGGTCAGGGCTCACCTGTCCCCCCCAGGTTTGGGGTCAGGTTTGGGGTCAGGTTTGGGGTCAGGGCCGTTTTTGGGGTCAGGGCCGTTTTTGGGGTCAGGTTTGGGGTCAGGTTTGGGGTCAGGGCCGTTTTTGGGGTCAGGTTTGGGTGTGGCGGGTGCAGCCGACGCCGACCCCTCCCCCCTCCCCCCGCCCCGCGGTTTTGGGGTGGGTTTGGGGTGGGCCCGGGGTGGGTTTGGGGCGGGCGGGGCCCCCCCGGAAACCGCCGATTAAAGGGGTGGGGGAGGGGGGGAGGGGCGCGTGCCCCTCCCCCACCCCCCGGGACCGGGAATTTGGGGGATTTTGGGGGGAAATGGGGGGGTTTTGGGGGGGTTTTGGGGGATTTGGGGGGATTTAGGGGGGATTTGGGGGGAAGCTGAGGGGGGTGGGTTGGTCTCAGGGGACTTTGGGGGCATTTGGGGGGATTTAGGGGGGATTTGGGATCCAGGGGGGAATTCCCGGGGATTTGGGGAAGATTTGGGGGGATTTGGGATCCAGGGGGGTCCGGGGAGTGCCAGGGGGGAATTCCCGGGGATTTGGGGGGATTTAGCGGGGATTTGGGGTATTTAGGGGGGATTTGGGATCCAGGGGGGAATTCCCGGGGATTTGGGGGGATTTCGGTGGATTTGGGGGATCAGGAGGGATCCGGTGTCTCCCCCCCCCCAAATTTGGGACGATCCCCCCCCCCAAATTTGGGACGATCCCCCCCCCAAACCCTCCCCCCGCCCTGGCGTTGCCGCCGCCGGCGACCCTACAACAACAACGCCCCTTTTGGCCACGCCCCCTCCGCGCAGGCCACGCCCCCTCCTCACACAAAGACGACCCTCCCCCTCCCCCCCTCCCCCCTCCCTCCGGGGGGGGGATTCCCCGACACCCCCCCAAAAAAATCCCTGGAATTCCCTCCCCTCCCGCCCCTCCCCCCCCTCAGGACCCTCCCCCCTCCCCCCGCGCATTTTTGGGGGAGGGAACCCCGCCCTTCCCCTCCCCCTTCCCCCCCCCAAAAACCCTCCCAAAGTGGGGGAGGGGCCCCCCCGCCCTCTTCCTTCGGAAAGTAAAGAACCTACCCCCCGCCACCACGACCCTCCACTACCCACACCCAGGCGCGGGAAAAGCGATTTTCCTCCCCCCCTCCCCCTCCCTTCCCTCCATCCCACTACTTCCTCCCAACCCTAACTTCTCCCTTCCTCCTCCTCCTCCTCCTCCCCACCTCGCAGCAGCCTCCGGCACGGGGTGAGTATTTTGGGGATGGGGGAGGGGGGGGATGGGGACGGGGGGGGGGGGTCCTCCGGGGTGGGGGAGGGGCGGGATTCCCCCTCCTTTCTTTCCCTCCCCTCCCCCACAAAAGGGCCTCGCCCGGAACGTCCCGATCCCCCCCTCCCCTCCCCCCCCTCCGGCCACACCCCACGCGCGGATTTTGGGGAGGTTTTGGGGGGTCCCGGAGGTCCCCGACCCCCCACCCCGACCCCCGCGACCCCTCGAAGGGTCCCGTCCCCCCCCCTCCCCCCCCCGAGCCCCCTTTTTTGGAAGGAGCTTTTTCCCGGCGCTTCCCGTAGGGCCGGGATCCCCCCCCGCGGGAATTTTGGGACCCCCGGGATGTCCTGGGACCCCCCCGGGAATTTTGGGACCCCCCCAAGATGTCCTGGGATCTCCCGTGGGAATTTTGGGACCCCCAGGATGTCCCGGGACCCCCCCGGGATTTTTGGGACCCCCGGGATGTCCTGGGACCCCCCCCCCCAGACCCCCAGGACCACTGGGATGTCCTGGAACACCCCCTGTGGGGTTTTTGGGACCCCCTGGATGTCCTGGGACACCCCCTGGGACCCCCCCCGGGAATTTTGGGACCCCTGGGATGTCCCGTCCCCCCCCAAAGGCCCCAGGGGGGGGTGACAGTGGCTGCTGGCCCCGAGTGTCCCCGAGTGTCCCCGAGTGTCCCCCCGGCACCACCCCAGACCCCATCCCAGCTTCCCCAGCCATTCCCAACCATCCCGCTCCAGGACGGCCGATCCCACTCCCACCCATCCCATTCCCACCCATCCCACTGATCCCACTGATCCCACTGATCCCATTCCCATCATTCCCACTGATCCCACTGTCCCAGGATGGCCGTTCCCTTTCCCATTGATCCCACTGATCCCACTGATCCCATTGATCCCACTGATCCCATTCCCATCATTCCCACTGATCCTGTTGTCCCAGGATGGCCGTTCCCTTTCCCACTGATCCCATCGATGCCATTGCTCCCACTGATCCCATTGCTCCCATTGATCCCATTGCTCCCATTCCCATTGATCCCATCGATCCCATTGATCCCATTGATCCCATTGCTCCCATTCCCACTGATCCCACTGCTCCCACTGCTCCCACTGCTCCCATCATTCCCATCATTCCCATCATTCCCATCATTCCCGTTGCTCCTGCTGTCCCAGGATGGCCGTTTGCATTCCCATTGATCCCATCAATCCCATTCCCGCTGTCCCAGGATGGCCGTTTGCATTATTCCCATTGATCCCATCGATCCCATTCCCCCTGTCCCAGGCTGTCAGTTCCCATTATTCCCATTTTTCCCATCACTCCCATTCCCATTCCCCCCATTCCCAGATGTCGGTTCCCATTATTCCCATTATTCCCACTGCTCCCACCACTCCCATTCCCATTCCCCCCATTCCCAGATGTCGGTTCCCATTATTCCCATTATTCCCATCACTCCCATTCCCGTTCCCCCATTCCCAGATGTCGGTTCCCCCCTGGAAGCAGCAGCTGCTGGAGCGGCGCCGGCGGGAGGAGGAGGCCGAGCGGGAGCGGGAGCGGGAGCGGCGGGACCGGGCCGCCCAAATTCCCGCCTGGAAGCGGGAGCTGCTGGAGCGGCGCCGGGCGCGGGGGGGGGGCGCGGGGACCCCGGGGGGGGCCCTGGGGGGGCTGAGCCGCAGCTCCGAGGGGCTCGAGGTCTGCGGGACCCCCGGGGGGGGGTCGGAGACCCGCGGGATTCCCGATGGGATCGGCGGGACCCCCCCCGAGGGGATCGGCGGGACCCCCCCCGAGGGGATCGGTGGGACCCCCCCCGAGGGTCCCCCCGAGGGCCCCCCCGGCCGCGTGAGCCGCCTGCGGAGCCGCTTCGCCCCCCGGAGCCCCCCCGGGAGGTCCCTCAGCTCCGAGGGGCTCCCGGGACAGCGGGGGGGGGAGCGGGGACATCAGGGGGAACGGGGGGAATGGGGACAACGGGGACAACGGGGGGACCGGGGGGATGAGGGGGAACAGGGCTGGGGGTCGGACACCCCCGGGGGGACGGCTGAGACCCCCAGGGTGGGCAGGGGACAAGGGACAGGCACGGAGAGGGGACACGGGACGGTCACCAGCGTGGGGACAGGGGGTGGTCTGGGGACAGGGGGAGGTTTGGGGACAGGGGGAGGTTTGGGGACAGCCAGGGGACAGGGGACAGTGGAGGGACAGGGGACGGACAAGGGACACGGGTTGGTGGCCAGCGCGGGGTCAGCCGAGGGTTTGGGGACAGCTGAGGGACAGCAGGTGACCAAGACCCCCAGGACAGTCAAGGGTCACGGTTTGGGGACGGCAGAGGGACAGGGGACGGTCAAAGGTCACAGTTTGGGGACAGTGGAGGGACAGGGGACGGTCAAGGGTCATGGTTTGGGGACAGCAGAGGGACATCAGGCATTGGAGACCCCCAGGACGGGGACGGTCGATGGCCTGGGGTCACCCAAGGCCACGGGGACGGCCGAGGGTCAGCGGGGGACAAAGACCCCCGGGACGGTCAAGGGACACCCGTTGGGGACAGGGGAGGGGGTGGGGACAGCCCAGGACGGGGGGACGGGGGGGGGACAGGGGACGGTCACCAACGGGGGGTCACCCGAGGGTCACCCGGGGCCGAGCAGGGGTCAGGGGACAGTGGAGGGACAGGGGACGGTCAAAGGTCAGGGGTTGGGGACAGTGGAGGGACAGGGGACGGTCAAGGGTATGGTCAAGCGCTGGAAGAGGGTGGAGGGACGTGTTTCAGCAGGGGGTCAGCAGGGGTCAACGGGGGGACAGGGGACACCACGGGGTCATGCAGTGGGTCAGCAGGTGTCAACGGGGGGACAAGGGACACCAGGGTCATCAGGGGTCACCGGGGGGACAAGGGACACGAAGGGGTCATCAGGGGTCACCGGGGGGACAAGGGACAGTTGATGGCCACGAGGTCATGGGGCCAACCAAGGGCTGTGGGACCCCCGTGTCCCCCCCCACCGTGTCCCCCCTCGTGTCCCCCCCACCCCCCGTGTCCCCCGTGTCCCCCCCCGGTGGGGGCGTGGCCGGGGCGTGTCCCGGGGCGTGTCCCGGGGTGTCCCCTCCGCTGGGGGGGGGCTCGGGGGGCGGGGTCGGTGTCCCCGGGTCCGGGACGATGCGGGGGGATGTCCCCGGGTCGGTGGCGACGGGGGGGCCGGGGGGGGTCGCGGGCGGTGTCCCCAGGCCCGGGACGATGCGGGGGACCCGCCGGGACCCCCCCGGTCCGTGCCCCCCCCACCCGGCCCTGCAGCGCCGCAGCGGGAACACCATCACGGTGCGGCCCCG
>NW_024103917.1:0-13535 GCF_003945595.2 Pipra filicauda
CCTTAAACTGGGATAAACTGGGAGTGGGAATGTCCAAATCCCGCCCCCCCCCCCCCCCCCCAAACCACGATCAAAAAACTCCAAAAATTCCCAAAAAATTCCATTTTTCCACCTTTTTTTCTTTTTTTTTAATCGGAAAATTCTCCCCCCCCCAAAAAAAGAGGGAAAACCCGGACTGGGATTAAACTGGGATTGGGAATTAAACTGGGACTGGGAATGGGGGGAAACCTGGACTGGAATTAAACTGGGATTGGGAATTAAACTGGGACTGGGAATGGGGGGAAAACCAGGACTGGAATTAAACTGGGACTGGGAATTAAACTGGGATTGGGAATGGGGGGAAACCTGGACTGGAATTAAACTGGGATTGGGAATGGGGGGAAAACCCGGACTGGAATTAAACTGGGATTGGGAATGGGGGGAAAACCCGGACTGGAATTAAACTGGGATTGGGAACGGGGGGAAAACCAGGACTGGAATTGGGGTTAGAGCCAAATCCCGGCCTGGAGTTTAGTTGGGATCGGGGTAAGGCACAAATCCCGGCCTGGAGTCCATTTAGGATCGGGATCAGGTGCAAATCCCGGCCTGGATTCCATTTAGGATCGGGATCAGGCTCAAATCCCGGCCTGGAGTCCATTTAGGATCGGGATCAGGCTCAAATCCCGGCCTGGAGTCCATTTAGGATCGGGATCAGGCTCAAATCCCGGCCTGGAGTCCATTTAGGATCGGGATCAGGCTCAAATCCCGGCCTGGATTTCACTCGGGACTGGGATTAAAAATAAAACCCGGCCTGGATCTCCCTTGGGACCGGGATCAGAGCCAAGGCCTGGCCTGGATCAAGGCTGGGACTGGGATCAGACCTAAATCCTGGCCTGGATTCCATTCAGGATCAGAAGTAAAACCTGGCCCAGACTTCACTCAGGACCAGGATTAAACCTGAATCTCGTCCTGGATCTCCCTCTAAACCGGAATTAAAGGCAAATCCTGGCCTGGATTTCCCTCAGGAGCAGGACCAGGCTCAAATCCTGGCCTGGATTTGACTCCGGATCAGGATCAGGCTCAAATCCTGGCCTGGATTTGACTCCGGATCAGGATCAGGCTCAAATCCCGGCCTGGATTCTGCTCAGGATCAGAAGTAAAACCCGGCCTGGATTTTACTCCAGATCGGGATCAGGTGCAAATCCCGGCCCGGATCTCCCTCAGGACCAGGACTAAGGCCAAAACCCATCCTGAATCTCCCTCTGGACCGGGATCAGGCCCAAATCCCGGCCCGGATCTCCACCGAGACCGGGATCGGGCCCAAATCCCGGCCTGGATTCCGCTCAGGAGCAGAACTAAATCCTGGCCCGGATCGGACTCAGGATCAGGATCCGGCACAAATCCCGGCCTGGATCTCCCTCCAGACTGGGATTAAAGCCAAACCCCGGCCTGGATCTCCCTCAGGACCAGGATTAAAGCCAAACCCCGACCCGGATCTCCCTCAGGACCAGGATTAAACCCAAACCCCGACCCGGATTTCCCCCAGGACCAGGATTAAAGCCAAATCCCGGCCTGGATCTCCCTCAGGACCAGGATTAAACCCAAAGCCCAACCCGGATTTCCCCCTGGACCAGGATTAAACCCAAACCCTGACCCGGATTTCCCTCAGGACCAGGATTAAACCCAAACCCTGACCCGGATTTCCCTCAGGACCAGGATTAAACCCAAACCCTGACCCGGATTTCCCTCAGGACCAGGGTTAAACCCAAATCCCAGCCCGGATTTCCCTCAGGACCAGGATTAAAGCCAAATCCCAGCCCGGATTTCCCCCTGGACCAGGATTAAAGCCAAACCCCGACCCGGATCTCCCCCAGGACCAGGATTAAAGCCAAACCCCGACCCGGATCTCCCCCAGGACCAGAATTAAACCCAAATCCCGACCCGGATCTCCCCCAGGACCAGAATTAAACCCAAATCCTGACTCGGATCTCCCCCAGGACCAGGATTAAAGCCCAACCCCCCCCGGGCCTGCCCCTCAGGCCGTGCCCAGCTGCCGGACCCACCCCAGGGTCCTGTCCCGGGCCTGCTCCCAGGAGAAGAGGGGCCGGAAGCCGAAGCGCTGCCGGGCCTTGCGGGTGCGGACGGTGAAGGGGGTGGAGGCCACGGCCAAGGTGTAGGGGTTGAGCAGGGGGGCGAACCCCCCCAGGGGGCCCAGCAGGACCCGCAGCAGGGCGTTGAGCCGGGCCAGCAGCTCCAGCAGGGCCCGGGGGGGCCGGGGACCCCCCGCCCGCAGCCCCAGGAGGCGCAGGTTGAACTCCTCGTAGGCCAGGAACGGGGACTCGTCGTAGCAGAAGAAAACCTCGCCCGCCACCGAGGCCGGGCAGCGTCGGGCGGCCCGGGCGGCCAGGATGTGCATCCAGGCCACGTTCCCTACGGGAAAGGGGGGATTGGGGGGTCAGGATGTGCATCCAGGCCACGTTCCCTGGGGAAAAGGGGGGATTGGGGGGTCAGGGGGGGATTGGGGGGCCAGGATGTGCAATCCAGGCCAAGTTCCCTGGGAAACGGGGGATTGGGGGGGTAAGGGGTGGTCAGGTGGTCGGATGTGCATCCACCAGGCCACATTCCCGGGGGGAAAGGGGATCAGGGGGTTTTGGGGGATTGGGGGGCAGGATGTGCATCCAGGCCACGTACATGGGGGAAAAGGGGGGTCAGTGGGGTCCAGATGTGCATCCAGGCCACGTTCCCTGGGGAAAGGGGGGATTGGGGGGTCAGGGGGGTCAGGATGTGCATCCAGGCCACGTTCCCTGGGGGGAAAAGGGGGTTAGAGGGGTTTGGGGGGTCAGGATGTGCATCCAGGCCACGTTCCCTACGGGAAAGGGGGGGTTACAGGGGATTGGGGGGTCAGGATGTGCATCCAGGCCACGTTCCCTATGGGAAAGGGGGGATTGGGGGGTCAGGGGGGGTCAGGGGGGTCAGGATGTGCATCCAGGCCACGTTCCCTGGGGGGAAAATGGGGAGTGGGGGTCAGGAGTGCAAGCCAGGCCACGTTACCATGGGGAAAGGTGGGTCAAGAGGGGTTTGGGGGGGATTGGGGGGGGTTTGGGGGTCCAGGATGTGCATCCAGGCCACGTTCCCTGGGGGGAAAGGGGGGTCAGGGGTTCGGGGGGCGGTTTGAGGGGGGATCCATGGGGGGTTTTTCGGTGGGTTTGGAGGGGATCTGGGGGGTTTTCGTCGTCTGGGGGGGGTTGAGGGGGATCTGGGGGGTTTTTGGGGGGGTTTGAGGGGGATCTGGGGGGTTTTTGGGGGGGTTTAGGGGGGATTTAGGGGGGTCAGGGAGATTTAGGGGGATTTAGGGGGGTCGGGAGTCTTGGGGGGGTTTGAGGGGGATCTGGGGGGTTTTGGGGGTGTTTAGGGGTGCCAGGGGGGGGCTCAGAGGGGTCTGAGGGGGCCCTGGGGGGTTTTCGGGGGGTCTCACCCACGTAGACCCTGCCGTGCTCGGCGTTGGGGGGGAGGGTGCGGGGCAGCCACCCCCCCAGGCCCCTCCCCCGGCGGTAGAAGAGCTCGAGGAGGGGGTGACGCTCCCCAAAAATCCCCGTCGGCCGCAGCGACACCGTCACCAGGCGGGACCCCCCCGACACCTGGGGGGGGACCCCGAAAATCAGGGGGGGACCCCAAAAATCAGGGGGGAGACCCCAAAAATCAGGGGGGGACCCACGAAATCAGGGGGGGACCCCCAGACCCGCTGGGACCCCCCCAAATCCACTGGGACCCCCCCCAAGTGTTGGGGACCCCCCAAAATCCACTGAGACCCCCCCCCGACACCTGGGGGGGGGGACCCCAAAAATCAGGGGGGGGACCCCAAAAATCAGGGGGGGACCCCTGAAATTAGGGGGGAACCCCCAGACCCGCTGGAACCCCCCCAAATCCACTGGGACCCCCCCCAAGTGTTGGGGACCCCCAAATCCCCCCAAACCCCCCAAATTTGGGGTCCCCCCCTACTCACGGGGGTGTCCCGACAACCCCCCAAATTTGGGCTTCCCCCGCTCCCTTGAACCCCCAGAGCCCCCCAAATTTTTGGGGACCCCCCCCAGACCCTTCCCCCCTCAAATTTTGGGGTCCCCCCACCCCCCCAAGCCCCCCAAATTTGGGGTGTCCCTCCCCCCAACTCACAGGGGTCCCCCCGTTCCCCTGAACACCCCAGAGCCCCCCAAATTTTTGGGGACCCCCCAGACCCTTCCCCCCTCAAATTTTGGGCTCCCCTGACCCCCCCAAGCCCCCCAAACCCCTCAAAACCCCCCAAATTTGGGGTGTCCCCCCCCAACTCACGGGGGTCCCCCCATTCCCCTGAACCCCCAGAGCCCCCCAAATTTTTTGTGTAGCCCCCAGAACCCTTCCTCCCCCTTCGTCCCCCCCATCAAATTTGGGGGCCCCCGACCCACCCAGGCCCCACAAAATCTTTTGGGTTGTCCCCCCCCCTCACGGGGTCCCCCCTTCCCCTGAACACCCCAGGAGCCCCCCAATTTCGGGGACACCCCCCCAGACCCTTCCCCCCTCAAATAATTGTGGGTGCCCCGACCCCACCCCAAGCCCCCCAAACCCCCCAAACCCCCCAAATTTGGGTGTCCCCCCCCCAACGCACAGGGTCCCCATTTCCCCTGAACCCCCCAGAGCCCACAAATTTTCGGACCCCCCAAAACCTTCCCCCCGCAAATTTTGGGCTCCCCCGACCCCCAGAGCCCCCCAAATTTGGGGTGTCCCGTCCGGTCCACCCCAACTCACGGGGGTCCCCCGGGTCCCCTGGACCCCCCAGAGCCCCCCAAATTTCGGGGACCCCCCCCAGACCCTTCCCCCCTCAAATTTTGGGTTCCCCCGACCCCCCCCAAGCCCCCCAAACCCCCCAAAACCCCCCAAATTTGGGGTGTCCCCCCCCCCAACTCACGGGGGTCCCCCCGTTCCCCTGAACACCCCAGAGCCCCCCAAATTTTTGGGGACCCCCCCCAGACCCTTCCCCCCTCAAATTTTGGGGTCCCCCGACCCCCCCAAACCTCCCAAAACCCCCCAAATTTGGGGTGTCCCCCCCCCAAACTCATGGGGGCCCCCCCATTCCCCTGAACCCCCAGAGCCCCCCAAATTTCAGGGACCCCCCCAGACCCTTCCCCCCTCAAATTTTGGGGTCCCCCGACCCCCCCAAGCCCCCCAAATTTGGGGTGTCCCCCCCCAAACTCACGGGGGTCCCCCCATTCCCCTGAACCCCCAGAGCCCCCCAAATTTTGGGGACGCCCCCAGACCCTTCCCCCCTCAAATTTTGGGGTCCCCCGACCCCCCCAAGCCCCCCAAATTTGGGGTGTCCCCCCCCAACTCACGGGGGCCCCGTTGGCCTCCAGGACGAGTCTCTCGGCCTGGGCTTTGCTGAGCGGGTACGGCTCCGAGTGCCGGGTGGGGTACGGGGTGTCCTCGTCACCCCTGCGGGTTTGGGGGGGTCCACAGTCAGCCGGGGGGGCCCCGAAATCCGGGGGACCCCAAAAACCCCCAAAAACCCCCAAAAAACCCCGTCAAAATCCACCCCAAACTGCCCAAAATACGCCCAAAACGCACCCAAAATTCCCGAGAAAGGGACACGGGGAGGCCTCACCCCCGGTTTTTGGGGGTCCCCGAATCATCCGGGGGGTCCCCGAAATCCGGGGACCCCCAAAAAAACCCAAAACCCCCCAAAAAACCCCAACAAAACCCCGTCAAAATCCACCCAAAATTGCCCAAAATACACTGGAAATACCCCAAAATACCCCAAAACTCCCCAAAAAAGGGACACGGGGAGGCCTCACCCCCGGTTTTTGGGGGTCCAGAATCATCCGGGGGGTCCCCGAAATCCGGGGGACCCCAAAAACCCCCAAAAAACCCCGTCAAAATCCACCCAAAATTGCCCAAAATATGCTCGAAACACCCCAAAATACCCCAAAACTCCCCGAAAAAGGGACACGGGGAGGCCTCACCCCCGATTTTTGGGGGTCCCCGAATTATCCGGGGGGGCCCCGAAATCCGGGGACCCCCAAAAAACCCCAAAAACCCCAAAAAAAACCCCAAAAACCCTGTCAAAATCAACCCAAAATTGCCCAAAATACGCCCAAAATTCCCCCACGGCTCCGAGTGCCGGGTGGGGGACGGGGTGTCCTCGTCACCCCTGCGGGTTTGGGGGGGTCCACAGTCAGCCGGGGGGGCCCCGAAATCCGGGGGACCCCAAAAACCCCCAAAAACCCCCAAAAAACCCCGTCAAAATCCACCCAAAATTGCCCAAATCGCGCCCGAAACATCCACAAAAATACCCCAAAACTCCCCAAAAAAAGGACACGGGGAGGCCTCACCCCCGATTTTTGGGGGTCCCCGAATCATCCGGGGGGGTCCCCGAAATCCGGGGGACCCCAAAAACCCCCAAAAACCCCCAAAAAACCCCGTCAAAATCCACCCCAAACTGCCCAAATCGCGCCCGAAACACCCATCAAAATACCCCAAAACTCCCCAAAAAAAGGACACGGGGAGGCCTCACCCCCGATTTTTGGGGGTCCCCGAATCATCCGGGGGGGCCCCGAAATCCGGGGACCCCCAAAAAACCCCAAAAACCCCCAAAAAACCCCAAAAACCCCCAAAAAACCCCAACAAAACCCCGTCAAAATCCCCCCAAAATTGCCCAAAATACACTGGAAATACCCCAAAATACCCCAAAACTCCCCAAAAAAGGGACACGGGGAGGCCTCACCCCCGATTTTTGGGGGGTCCCTGAAATCCAGGGGACCCCAAAAAACCCCCCAAAAAATCCCCAAGACCCCCAAAAGACCCCCCACCCCCCCCCCCCAAAAAAAAAAAAAACCCGTCAAAATCCACCCAAAATTGCCCAAAACTGGTTTTTTTGGGGGGGTTCTTGGGGGTGATTTTGAGGGGATTTTGGGGGAATTTGGGGGTGATTTTTGGGGGTGATTTTGGGAGGGGTTTGAGATTATTTTAGAGGGATTTTAGAGGGTTTTTGGGGGTGATTTTGGGGCGATTTTGGGGGGATTTTGAGGTGATTTTGAAGGTTATTTTGGGTTTTTTTTGGGGGGGGTTGGGGTGATTTGGGGGGGGGTTGGGGGGAATTTTAGGGGGATTTTGGGGCGTGATTTTGGGGGGATGTGAGGGTTTTTTGGGAGATTTTCGGGGGGATTTTTGAAGGATTTTGGGGTGATTTTTTGGGGGGGTTAGCGGGTGTTTGAGAGGTTTTTTGGGGGATTTTTTGGGACTTTTTGGGGGGGGGTTGGGGTGTTTTTGAGGGGTTTTTTTGGGGTGGCTTTGAGGGTGTTTAGGGGGATTTTTGAGGGTTTTTTGGGGGGATTTTTGGGAGGGATTTTGGGGGGATTTTTGAGGTTTTTTTGGGGATTTTTGGGAGGGATTTTTGGGGGGATTTTTGAGGTTTTTTTTGGGGATTTTTGGGAGGGATTTTTTGGGGGGATTTTTGAGGGTTTTTTTTGGGGTTTTTTTAACTGCTGTTGTTTGTGGGGGTATTTGGGTTTTTTTTGATGGGTTTTTTGGGGGGTTTTATTTGGTCGCGTGCTTTGTTTCTTTTTTTTTTTTTTTTTTTTTTTTTTTTTTAGTTAGATAAAGAAAGAAATAATATGCTGGAGTGATTCAGATTGCAGATATAGCTTTTTCATTTTTACAGCACTCAGGTAGTCTACCATGTTTTCTCTTACAGTCTCCAATGAAAGCTATAAGCCAGACTGAATCCCAGATAAACTTGCTTTGGTTCAGAAATATGGAGAAGAGGGAACAGAGACTATAGTAATCATATACAGCTTACCTTGAACTTGAGTGTCCCATTTAAAAAATGAAGAAAATCTTCCTTTACTGTACAAGTCTTAATGTGCTACATACAAGTACCTTTCAGGAAAAGCTTGAGTTCTATTGTCTTTTTTTTTGGTAGGCACATTTAAAGGTATATATTAACTTCTCTCGTGTTACAGTTGCTGAATACATTTACAAATATGCTGGATGTAATATGAAAATGCAGCTAAAGGAAAAGATTAGAACAACATTTTGAGATTCATCTAGTTTAAAAATGACCCTTGTCTCTTTCTGCTTGGCATACAATGTGAAGAAAACTGTATGTAAAGTGTATTTCCTTCTCACTTTATCAAGTCTGTATTATTAAAGCTAAATTATCAGCAGATAAAATAAACTAAATGGAAATACTGTTAAAATTATCTAATCACAATTTAAAATTATTAACAAATAAAAATTACTCTGTTGATCCTTTTGGAAAAAAAGTGGTTCAGCTTCTTAGTGAAGATTTAGTCTTCACGTGGCATTATTTGTAGCTGCTTTGGGAATTGCATGTTCACTGTCAGAAAACAAACCAGAGCAGAGAATATGGCCACAAAAATAGAAACATTTTCAATGACAGAGCTTGAACTATCTTGCACCAGAGCTCCGTCAGGTGTCAGGTTACAACTTAGTTCATTAGTTGCAGGTGTTTTAATTTTTAACTAGTTTCAGGTGTTTTAATTTTTTCAACTTCCCCTTTTACAAGTCTTTTACATCATTTCACTCTAATGATGGGGTTTTGCTTTAACTACTGGATACATCAATTTCACCACAGTTTTTCTTCTTTTTATTTTAACAACTTGAGGGCTCATATCACAACTTGAATGTCTCTTTGTTCTCTCGACCAGATTTAAAGGAAATTGCCTTATGTACTACAGCAGTTTTCAATGTATTAAAAGTTTTAAAAATTGTTAATTATATGAAATATTCTAACAGTTTAAGTTTAAATGATGCAATTAGCCAGTTACAACTGGAACTACTGGGCCTTATTTAAAATAATGAGGTCTGACAGTTATGGAGCCTGAATTATTCATTGATAACTAGCTTTTCCTCTTTTGCAAACCATGGCTAACATTAATAACAGAGGTGTAAGTGTGAGAACAAAAGAGTTTGACATTGGAAATACAAATATAAAAGTTCTAAATTATTCCTAAATTAAAATACTATACTAGTAATATTTTCCAAAAAAAAATCTTTAGGAATAATATTTTTTCATACATTTCAACATTTGTTTCTGCAGAGAGTCACTGGTTAAAGTAACAGTACTTGATGATTCATCCAAGAGAAAATCTTTAAAATGCAGTTAATTTCTGTAACAGTATTCTTTTAAAGATGCTACTTTGAAAACAAAATGCAGCACTTTCTGTTGTGATTCCCGTACTTACCACACTTGTAAAAATATATACTAATGACATGGAGCCCTTCCTGTGCTTAAAGGTGTTCTGTTTCTTACTGCTCTTCATCTTTCACTGGCCCATACTGCTTTCTTCAAGATTGCTCCATCAGGCTTAAAGAAGTTGCTTTATGTAGCACACTGAACACAAATAATATTTTATTCTTTTAACATGAATACTGAGATTTTCATTTAGTGGCTCATATTTTTTAAAAAGCCTGAATTCTCATGAGCTAGTTGCTTGCTGTAAGCCCAGATGTTTTTCACTACAATTCCTAATACCAAAACAGAACCTCTACATAAACCAATTTAACAACAGTGAACATATCTGTCTCCTAATTACTCAAATGTTCATATGCATCTGGATGTCTTTTATGATTGAAAACAAGAGTTTATGCTTTTGTAATTGAAGTAGAAACTGTTATACATCCTCATTCTTCCTCAAAGCAAACCAAACCAAAGCAAAAAAAATAATTCTGGAAGTAGGACATGCTGAAAGAGTGACTCATCTGCAAGTAGGAGTAACTGATCTTTGTCTATGACTCTTCGTTACCATAACATTAAATTACCTATGATATCAAAAATAGGGATCTTAAGCAAAAGCATAGACTCAGTTTGAGATGACCTGTTGAGTTACTGCAATCACACGACACATCAGCGTAACTGTTTGGAGATAATTTTGCAACAGACTTTCAGAGTGACATGTATACTTGGCATTTTATAGGAGGCCTAAAGGGGCTGAACCTCCAAATGATGCAATGGTTTCTGTACACCTAACTTTGGATCTTCTGAAGATTGCAGTCTAAATGTGCATTTTAATAAAATATGCTTCTATTATATTGTATTGCTGTACAGTTCCCCAGTGCAGGGGGATCAGAGAGGCTAAGGTCAAAATAAATACTATATAGATATTGAAGTCTGTTCTGTGAGACTTTGAACAGGAGGATTTGAAAGATGACTATTTTTATTAGTGCAGATGCATACAATATAACCTGATTTTTTTTGTGCAAATGTCAATTGCAGTATACATATTGTTCACTGAAGATTATGTCATTGCTCAAGAGGGAGGAGAGTCCCCAAATGAATGATTAATAATCAATGTGTCTGGGTTATTTTATTCCTCAGAAAGAAAGAATGAATTAACGGTGTCTCTCTCAAAAATGGTAAAAAAGGTCCCAGAAATAGGTCACACCAACTACTTCTGTACACAGAGGGGGCCCCTCTGTAAGTGGATTTCCCTAGTTTGAGCACGAAGCCTCACCTTCCTACATTCTAATGCAATTAGGGATAAAAAGCAATATGGATCAGAGTCCTATTAATTGTTCATACAATCATGAAAAACTGAGGGAAAGGGTGGAGAAATACCCAGGGAGAAGGGTTTTGAAGGAGGCCCAAGATAATGCCTAAGCATGTACTCTCTCTACAGATGACCCAAAGTCTTCCATCAACTCTGGGCCAACAGCAGACTTATGTTCCAGGACAAAGGCAAATCAGGTGTAAGAGGAACAGGGAGCAGCCTCTGAAGAAATTTGTATTCTCTGACGCTCAGTGATAAGCTCTCCAACTAGGTGCAAGATGCATTAAATATCTACATGTGTTGTTACATATTTGTGTATGTTATCTTGAGGCATTGTTCTTTTTGGAAAAATAACACTACTTTGCATTGATAAACATTAGGTAGAATCAGTAGAAATATTTTTCAGGACCATATGGTAGTTTGTTTTGGGTTTTTTTCTTCCAAAGGAAGAAGTCGTTTGGTAGAAACAATGGGTTTGTAATTAATCAATCTCTTTTATTAACGGAGTGGGGAATTACTTTAGATTACTCCCATGTTATGTTCTAGGTATCAGTTAGATCTGCCTGCAGGTAAGCTTGTGGACTCTTCTTTTTGTCAAATTCCCTGTGTCTTTTCTTAAGGAAACCTGCTAATTTTAAGAGGTCTTTTTCTTTTTTTCTTTCTTTCTTTCTTTTGTTCTTTTTTTTTTCTTTCTTTCCTTTCTTTCGTTCGTTCTTTCTCTTGTTCTTTCTTTCTTCTTTCTTTCTTTCCTTCTTTTCTTCCTTCCTTCCTTCTTTCCTTCTTTCCTTCTCTCTCTCTTCTTCCTTCCTTCCTTCCTTTCTTCCCTTTCCTTCCTTCCTTCCTTTTCCTTCCTTCCTTCCTTCCTTTCTTCCCTTTCCTTTCTTTCTCCTTTTCATTAATTTCTTTTATTTTTTTTTCTTTCTTTTTCTTCTTCTTTATCCCTTTACTGGTGCTGCTACTCTCTAGATGCAATCACAAAAAAAACAAACCCGAGACACTGAAGTGCAGATATTCAAAAGCACCGATTATTTTATGCTAATGAATGAACTATCTAGTAATACAGTATTTCACTTGTTGTGCCCTCCTGGTGGTAGCACAAGATAAATCCAACAGTGTGTTTAATTAACTAAAAAAAGCAGAAACAAATCTCCATGGGTTAATAATATTTATGGCCTAAAAATGGACAAACTAAAGAAAGGGAGTAAATTATGTAGTACAATTCAGAGAAAAATGTAATTAAAATAAAATTCTCACGTATTCTAGAAAGTGCATCTATAAAGACATGTGCAAGCAAGGCACATACCTGCTTGAGAAAAAACACTAAAATTAAGGTCATCACTGAGGAACTGGAAAAAATATTTTTCTAATTATAAAAAAGAATGAAGGCAAACTTCTCAGGAAGAAATGTTAGATCTTGTTGTCCATACAGGAATTGTGTCTTTTTTAATCCGTAAAACGCATGGTATCAGATGGTGACTGAACCTTAATTCAAGTAGCTCAACAACATGAATAAGAAAATGCCAGGTCCATTTAACTGTGTCCTTTGTCAAATGCCAATAGAGATGGTGACTTTTTATAAATATCCAGTAGTTAAAAATATAAAACACTGTAAGTAGATAAGACTACTTGGGTTGCACTAACGTGAGGTCATTTCACCCCTTTATGATTCCTATTCTTTGGCTGGAGGCACACATCTTTGGCTGGAGGTGCACATCTTGTCCTGTCCCTCAAAGCAGCCTGTGGGTCTGGAGATTTCTTAGACAGAAGTTGGCACAGGCCTACATCAAAGGAGATCCCAGAAGCATCAGTTTCACATCACTGTGCTAGCTCCAAGGGGGCTTTGGAAATTTAGCTCTGTGGAATATAGAGATGCACTCTCAATAACATAGCTGAGCTGTGGACTCTTTCATGGGTTTTCCATATGAAACGTTCCTTATGGAGTCCTTCTGAGCCAAGAAGCCATGTACAGCTCTAAGCCTCAGCCATGCACCATCCAGTGGAAATGCTTCTGCAGCAATAAATAGCTGAGGCTGGTGTTACTGAAACCTTTACTTGCACCTGTGAGACTTGCTCTTTCATCGAATTATTTCAGTTTAATTGAGAAATCTATATTCACACAGGGGGCATTAGCATGCTGGGATTAAAATTATGAGTGTTTCCACAGGTCTATCTGTATGATGGACTGAGGATTGAATTTTCTCTCAGTTATGCAAGTCTATATAGAAGGATGACGATACATCATATTTACAGTTTGCCTTGACCACACATGCACACTCTGTGACGTACTAAGCAGTTCTGACTCTTTGTAGCTTGTCCCCTTCCTGATCTTGAATCTTTTATGTCACCTTTAGAGTGCTGGGTCTTGATATTACTGCAATGTTGTCTGATTTAGGATTTACAATATTTATTGACAACAGGAAAACACAATCCCCTCATATTTGTATAACTTTTCAAATCCTAATGCTGACCATGATCTCATTACCCATTGCTCAGTGTCTAAACCTTGCTGTTTAGGTCAAATAGACATTTCAGGATGATATGCAAAAAGATTTGTTAACATTATGAGATCGTTTCACTGCAATGAATTTAAAACAGAGAATATTTACTGACGTGTCACTACATCACACGTACACACTGTCGTTTGTAAAACCTATGAGGTTTTACAAGGTCTGTGGTAAGATAACCTCTTGAACAAAAAAACAATTAATTGTGCCTATTCAGAAAAAAAACCCTGGTATTAATGAAAAAACACAGAGAATTACAAGAAATATTTTAACAGTCATCAGTCTAGCTTAAATTTCTGACACACTTCATTAGTGTGCCCATTGCCTTATACTCTGATCACGACCCTCAGGAGTGAGAAGCACAGCGTCCTATGATGGCACATCTCTACTGAGGGCTGGGAGCAGGGAGTTTCCCTTCACAGACTGCACACCTGGACAAGTGGTGGGTAAGTAGGACTTGTCTGGAGGGGCAGAAATCTGCAGAGATGCCTCCGTAAGGCAAATGATGTAGGCA